>NW_026731983.1:810000-817500 GCF_028476545.2 Physella acuta | reverse complement strand
CAAACGAGTTCATTGTAATTAGCTCGGGATTTCAAACAATATATCAGTGACTTATCAGAAGTTGAATAAAGTCAAGATGATAAAGTGTGAACTGAGAGTTTCTAAAGCAAAGAAAGGGTAGCACACATATGTAATCATTTAATGTAATATTGCGCACCTTGTAAAAAAACACAAGCACACTTTATTCAACAACGCTTTATGAATGGGTTGATTTACACTGACTTTCACCGCAGGGGAGCGGATCAGGCCGAGCTCGAAGACACCCATGTATTATACCCATTTTACTGTCATTGGAATTTAGTGAATTCAGTGGAGAAATAACTAGATCTAGTTCTTAGTATTGATCATAAGGTATTCCTCACTGTGAGTTCTATTTTTCTTAATCTACATAATTATGTTAGCAGTCTGGCTATTTGAAACGTGTGTTATTTTCTCTTACTGTTGCATTACAGCACTACAGCCAAGTGGCCTGTTTACACACTATTTATAATAGTAGATCTAGCCACACTGGTCAGTCAAACACCAAACCTGATTGGTCAGTGTGATGACAGTCGAATGTTCTTAGCTTAAAGCAATATTTAAGCTAACTGGCGTATCTGTGATTTACCAAAAATCCTTAACCAATGGTTGTTGGATTTAGAAATGAATCGACTATAGTTTCTAGTAGCAAAATAAATACATTTCCTTGAATATAAATAGATCTATACCTAACTGATCAAAAATGCGACTTCATTGATATAGATAACTTGTTAGCAAAATATACTACTGTTTAGTCAGAAGTTTGAGAATAAATGCTATAAAAAATTATAAGTACTAAGAAATAATAGTTATATTTTCTCTATCTTTTTGTTGTAAAAAAAAATTAACTTTTAGTAGGGCTACAATGCTTATATATTATAGCTATCCAATATTTTACAGGTATCCAATATTTTTCAGATATCCAATATTTTGCTTTTCTTTCACCAGAAAAGTATGAATATACAGACTAGTGTCGAGCTGCTCCTGATTGGAAAAACCGGGAATGGCAAAAGTGCGACTGGAAATTCCATTGCAGGAAAACGAAAGTTTGCGAGTGAGTCCAGTACATCTTCTGTGACAAAAGAGTTCGACGCCGATATCACAGAACACAAGGGTCGTCAGATTAAAGTCGTGGATGGTCTGGCATTTTGTGACACAAGGCTGGATAATGAACGGTCAGTTGAGCAGTTGAATGATGCAGCAAAATTGGCTCTGGCAGCCAATCCTGACGGCTATCATGCTTTTCTTCTCGTCCTGAAATATGGCAATAGGTTTACACGTGAAGAACAGGAGTCGGTTGTGTTGTTAAAGAAAATATTCGGACATGATTTTGTTCGTAAATTTTGTATTCTAATCTTGACATGCGGAGATGTTTTTCATCAAGATCAGGAGGAAACAGATCCAGTAGGATTGGACTTCTCAGAGTGGTGCCAAAAACAAGATGGCGCCTTTAAGGATTTGGTCGAGGAGTGTTGCAATAGGGTGATTTTGTTTGATAATAAAACCAAAGACGAGAAAAAGAAAAAAGAACAAGTTGACACATTAGTCCAAATGGTTGATGAGTTGAGATTTCGCGATCGACGTTATACGGAAGCTCACTATGAAAAGGCTCAGAAAATCAAAGATAATGTGGCAGCCAAACCAAAGGTGCTCACGACAAACGGCGAGACCACGGTCAAGGAAGAACGTCCAGTTGTTGACCAGCCGCAAGTCTCACATGAGACAGTAGACGTAGTCACACTTGACAAGATGTTGAGTCAAACCAATACTGTCCAGGTCATACTAGCCAAGCAGGAAGAATTTTCTGGAGCTCTTCAAGACCTGACTCAAACCGTGAAATCTCTACAAAAACAGGTCTCTGATGAAAACGTTTTCGCTTGCAGATGTATTCAAGAAATACTACAAATGCGACAACAGGAAGAAGAAATGCAACAGATCTTCGATAAAGAGCTGAAATATCAAAGAGAGGATTATGAAAATCAAATTGAGGACTTAAAACGCGATGAGCAACAGAGGAGGGAAATAGAACGCAATCACCAGAAGAGATTTGAAGATCTGGTGCAACAGAGGCGAGACACGGAGCGCGGACGTCAAACGATTCCCATAGTAATGGAACAGGCAGGACAAGCACAACAAGGAGGGGGAACGTTTGACCTCAAAAATATTATTTCGGAAAGCCTGAAACAGGTACAGGAAGGACTGAAGCAGGTGGAGAATGCACAGATAAACTTTAGTCAGCGAATGCCTTAAGTTCAGGTGACTTAAGTCAGCGAATGTCTTAAGTTCAGGTGACTTTAGTCAGCGACTGTCTTAAGTTCATGTGAGAATTCCAGTGTTGCCTCAACCTTTTGTCAGTTATGAGTTCTGTAATTGAAAGTTCCGTTACTTTATACAGGTTTTGGCACCATAAGGCTGGTGGTGTTTAGGCGGCGGAGTTTTTCTTCTCTTATTTTAATTAAAATAAAATTACAGCACTGGCTGTTTGCACAACTACAAATGAAATGATTTTACTTTCTTAAACTTTGTACAGAAAATGTTTATTTTCCGAATTCACGATTTTAAAAAAAAAAATCAATTTTGTTCAGAGTTAATTGACTGACGGAAGCGTATAAAAAAGACAGTAGCCTACTTTTACAGACTAGACCGTGTTTTTAAAAGTATCAAAACTGTTGAAATGCATTTCTTTTTCTTTCTTTCCTTCTATTTGGCCTTATGGTTTAAGTGTTAGCACCTGTTTGGTGTTGTACTATATTACTTTTTAGGTATTACATTAATTCACAGTGGACCCTCGACCACGGTTATCACTGTCACACTAGTTTACATTTACTTAATTCAAACTTCGATTTCACATTAATTGTTAATCCTCAGGGTAAAACAAGGCAGTAATTTAAACAACAGTTGTCGTGAAATATTGGTCTAAAGAAGTGTGTATGAGTGGATAACGTATTAAAAAAGAGTTAACTAAAGGAAATACTTAAGACTGAATATAAAAATACATTGATAGCTTCACGTATATAATCATTTAATCGAATAACAAATCAATATAAATTTTGGCAAACATTACGATTCTGCTTTGTAAATTATAGCTAGTCGGAAACATTAGGATGGAATGAATTTCAATAAATATGTTTCATAAAAAAGCTTTCGTCGGTATTCTTGTACAACCCTGTATGGAAACAGACACGATGATAGAAGCTGTGGAATAGACCACCATGCAAGGTTATAAACCACTTTTATGGTGGTTAAGTATCTATGTGTCAAGTATATACTAGAGCAGCAATAGTCAAGGAGACTCAGGTATCAAGAATCAAACCTGACTAGTTGATACACAGCCTCAAGGAGAGTGGGGAGTCAAGGCGAAATGTTAGAACAATCATAATGAAACTAAAGACATAACCAGATGTTATATGTGTAGGATCCAAGTAAGTTCCAACAATAGTTGTGTAAGAAAAGCCACCATGAAAAATATGTGTGGGACTATGGACTTTCAATACTTCACAACGCATGCGTGGTAAAAATATTCATTCGGTTATGTTCGTCCAATCGACCATGGCCTAAATAACCCCGTTTATTATTGCTGTTGTGGTATTGGTTAAATGTGTCAACATCAAGATCTGGAAACATTCTATAATCTTTTCCAAGCCACTCTTCTGTCGTGGGGTTGTAGCTCTACACCAACTCTCTTTCTTTGTCAATATCGATTTTAAGAAGTACACTGCGAATAGCTTCATATATGAATAGATTTAAAAATGATAACTCGAACCTTTCGCAAGCATAAAAGAAAACAGGCTAATTTTTTTATAGCTCTGCCTCCTGACAACCTCATCAATGGACATTGTTCCAAAAGTCTAACTTTGCCAAGTGTCGCCTCTATAGATGGGTTCTAGCTCTAAATGAATTCCACTCCACAAAACAGACATTTTGCATCTGATGTGTTACTGGTAGCTTGAGTTGGTAAACAATCGGCCATGATATAAAATATTTTGTATGAATTTGGTTTCACACCAAGATTAGAAAAGCAAGCACCGTTTTGAAAGATCACCTGCTAATGAACGGATATATGTACTTCGTTTCGTTAAAGGACGCCATTCTATTCTTACCATCTTTTTAATTAAGCATTTTCAAAGTGAAACCTGAGGGTTTAGATCTAAGTGGTAAATATATATAACGCTTGAATGTTTACTATTCATTAAGCATAAAGTAGATGTTTAAATATCTTATTGACATATGTACTAGCACGTCTTTAGAACAATGTAGCGCCATTCGCTTAACCCACTTTAATCAGTTTTAATCTAATCGGCTTAAAATCAGTTCAAATGAAATGAGAGGCACCAGCCTAAGTCAGAAAGATCTAGATCTAAACTATATAATATCAACAGTGTCGTGGTTGCGTTAGTTCTGCTTGTTTTTGTCTTCGCTGAGTTGAACATTTAGAATGTTGATGAAATCAAACTGTTCTTTATGATTTATTGTTTTCAGTTTTGTATTAGGTATAAACTATAGACTGTTTTAGATGTGTGGATTAGCCTCGCTGTTTTTCTGTAGTAGGGGGAAGGTAATAAATCAAACACATAGTCCTACTATCTGAGTGTGCTGAGTACATCCACCACATAAACTGTTAGTACTTTTGTAAATAAAAGTTAGTAGATCTAAATGTAAACTTGTAAATATTGTTTTAACTCTTTACAGCGTTAACTTTTAAATTAATTAGACGAGCATAATCAATGTTTATTTCGAGGAGAAAAAAAATCGCATTTTGTCGTAGCAACGTTAACGGTCGGATTTCGGCGTATTAAGTGTAAGGTTTTAAAATTGGCTTTAGGTGTATAGGAAAGTATCCATCGTGCATATGTTGGTAAATGTTGTCCACTCTTTGATGTAAGATTACAGATAAAAAGTTTCAATGGATATTCTATAGGTATTCGATCCTTCAAGCATTTAACCCACACACCCACTTCTCGTGATCAAAGCTTTTCAGAAAAAATATTCAACATTAACTCTACCTCTTTTTTTCACATTATTACTTTCTCGTATATACGTAGTATAGAGAAAGTATTGTAATCGTGCAAAAAAAAAAAATCGAGATTTTTACAAATCTCGACGTTTTACACCTCACTGATACGGAAAAACATAATTTTGCAATCTTGTCCGTATGTCTGTGTGTGTGTGTGTCTGTCTGTCTGTCTGTCTGTCCGTGTGTAAACACGATAACTTGAGTACCGTTACAGCTAGGTTGATGAAATTTCATATATAAGTATTTTATCAAAATCGTAGATCCGTATCAACTTTTGAGCGATTTCCGATAACCGGAAGTGGTACTTTTCCTACTTTGAATTTTTTAAAAGCCTATAACTTGAGTACTATTTCAGATAGATAAATGAAATTTCACATGTAAGTAAAAGATCTAATTCTCTACCTTCTGTTAAATTTTGAGTAATTTCCGTTGACAGGAAGTAGTAATTTACGCTACTTCCGATTTCTCAAAAAACTAATGTAAATTTTAAAAGTACTAATAATATTGCGCACTATTATACACACCTTTATTAGGCGTTCGCTTAATGCGCAATTGTTTTTTACTGAGATTCTATTCTATTTTTAAAAGTTTTAGTATTTAAAATGGATTAAAAATCATAACTATATCCCCAGTTACCATCCCCTTGTTGTTTTATATAAGAATATTCGAGAAAGTTTAGGGGAGATCACTACCGGTTTATTTATTGTGTGATAGCTCCAGCCATTTGCTAGCTGAGAACAAAATAAATATGGATTAAGTCAGAGAGTATTCGGATAAAGCCTTGTGGCAAAATCTATATTGTTTTGTTCGATATATATATATATATATATATATATATATATATATATATATATATATATATATATATATATAGTCGTTTTCAGTAACTAGTAATAGAAATGAGATATCTCACGGTCATTGCTAGTTTAATGTAAAATAAATGGCCTATCGGATATCATAAAAAAGTTTCTATGATATTAACATATCTAGTAAGCAATTTTCTCTACTTCGTTGCAGCAGATAATATCAGTTCAATATGTAACATGGAACTCATCTTCCTGATAGTAACATCAATAGTATGGCTGAGGGGTACAGAGGTAGAGTTCTGTACTAGTGTTTCATGTAAACAGCTAATCAGGTGGAGAAAGAACACACATCAGGCATAAATACTATCAATTCTAAGTGTGAAAAACATGATGGAATTCGGGTTCTATATTCTGTTTGGAATATTGTGTTATCTTGTGTAGAATATTACGAATACGATCAATTATTAATTGTGTATATTTTGTTATGAAAATATTGTTGTTCATGTACATATTATTTTATATGTATTATATTTCTGTTTTCCTCTAGAAAATAATGAATACCAAAGCTAGAATCGATCTTCTCCTAATCGGGAAAACTGGAAATGGTAAAAGTGCAACAGGAAACAGCATCGTACGAAAAAAGAAATTTGCAAGCGGCCCTAGTACATCATCGTTAACCCAAAACATTGACATCGCGATGACAGAATACAACGGTCGTCAGATAAACGTCGTGGATGGTCTGACAATTTGTGATACCAGACTGGACGATGAGGGGTCAGTTGAGAAGTTAAACGAGGCCGCTAAGTTGGCTCTGGCAGTCAATCCTGAAGGCTATCCTGCTTTTCTTCTGGTCCTTAAATACGGCAATAGGTTTACACGTGAAGAACAGGAGACTGTTGTTTTGTTAAAGAAAATATTCGGAGATGATTTTGTTCGTAATTTTTTTATTTTAATCTTGACATGCGGAGATGTTTTTCATCAAGATCAGGAGGAAACAGATCAAGTAGGATTGGTATTCTAAGAGTGGTGCCAAAATCAGGATGGCGCTTTTAAGGATTTGCCCGAGGAGTGCTGCCATAGAGTGATTTTATTTGCCAAAATAACCAAAGACGAGTTGCAAATAACTGAACAAATCGACCAGTTGATTCAAATGATCGATGTGTTGGTGTTCCGTGATCGACGATATACAGAAGCAAATTATAAGAATGTCCAGAAAACTAAAGACGACATAGCCGAACTAGGACAACCTCGAATAACCGTCGAGACCGTGCAACCAGCGATCCTAAATGTTCATCCGCCGCAAACTACACCTTTCTCTATTGATACAGTAGACGTAATCCTACGCAACAGGATGCTGAGTCTAACTACATCCGGGCATGACACACTGGCAAAACAGGAAAAATTTTCAGGGGCTATTGTAAGAAACATGGAATCTCTACAGAGAAAGATTTCCTGTGCTGTCTCTCAGAGTTGTATTGAAGAAATAATCAAACATTGTCAATCACAACAAGAAGAAATCAAACAATATCGACAACAGGGTGAAGCAATAAAAACGAACTTTAGAATAGAATTGGAAAATCCCGAAGAAAAAAGTGACAACCGGTGTGAAGGGCGAGACTTCGAACGCGATAACGAAAAGAGTTCAGGAGATGTTAATCCAAA